>NC_065447.1:99763433-99770933 GCF_917563875.1 Diabrotica virgifera virgifera
ATAGATATCCTATCTATCTATCTATCTATCTATCTATCTATCTATCTATCTATCTATCTATCTATCTATCTATCTATCTATCTATCTATCTATCTATCTATCTATCTATCTATCTATCTATCTATCTATCTATCTATCTATCTATCTATCTATCTATCTATCTATCTATCTATCTATCTATCTATCTATCTATCTATCTATCTATCTATCTATCTATCTATCTATCTATCTATCTATCTATCTATCTATCTATCTATCTATCTATCTATCTATCTATCTATCTATCTATCTATCTATCTATCTATCTATCTATCTATCTATCTATCTATCTATCTATCTATCTATCTATCTATCTATCTATCTATCTATCTATCTATCTATCTATCTATCTATCTATCTATCTATCTATCTATCTATCTATCTATCTATCTATCTATCTATCTATCTATCTATCTATCTATCTATCTATCTATCTATCTATCTATCTATCTATCTATCTATCTATCTATCTATCTATCTATCTATTATCTATCTATCTATCTATCTATCTATCTATCTATCTATCTATCTATCTATCTATCTATCTATCTATCTATCTATCTATCTATCTATCTATCTATCTATCTATCTATCTATCTATCTATCTATCTATCTATCTATCTATCTATCTATCTATCTATCTATCTATCTATCTATCTATCTATCTATCTATCTATCTATCTATCTATCTATCTATCTATCTATCTATCTATCTATCTATCTATCTATCTATCTATCTATCTATCTATCTATCTATCTATCTATCTATCTATCTATCTATCTATCTATCTATCTATCTATCTATCTATCTATCTATCTATCTATCTATCTATCTATCTATCTATCTATCTATCTATCTATCTATCTATCTATCTATCTATCTATCTATCTATCTATCTATCTATCTATCTATCTATCTATCTATCTATCTATCTATCTATCTATCTATCTATCTATCTATCTATCTATCTATCTATCTATCTATCTATCTATCTATCTATCTATCTATCTATCTATCTATCTATCTATCTATCTATCTATCTATCTATCTATCTATCTATCTATCTATCTATCTATCTATCTATCTATCTATCTATCTATCTATCTATCTATCTATCTATCTATCTATCTATCTATCTATCTATCTATCTATCTATCTATCTATCTATCTATCTATCTATCTATCTATCTATCTATCTATCTATCTATCTATCTATCTATCTATCTATCTATCTATCTATCTATCTATCTATCTATCTATCTATCTATCTATCTATCTATCTATCTATCTATCTATCTATCTATCTATCTATCTATCTATCTATCTATCTATCTATCTATCTATCTATCTATCTATCTATCTATCTATCTATCTATCTATCTATCTATCTATCTATCTATCTATCTATCTATCTATCTATCTATCTATCTATCTATCTATCTATCTATCTATCTATCTATCTATCTATCTATCTATCTATCTATCTATCTATCTATCTATCTATCTATCTATCTATCTATCTATCTATCTATCTATCTATCTATCTATGCTATCTATCTATCTATCTATCTATCTATCTATCTATCTATCTATCTATCTATCTATCTATCTATCTATCTATCTATCTATCTATCTATCTATCTATCTATCTACTATCTATCTATCTATCTATCTATCTATCTATCTATCTATCTATCTATCTATCTATCTATCTATCTATCTATCTATCTATCTATCTATCTATCTATCTATCTATCTATCTATCTATCTATCTATCTATCTATCTATCTATCTATCTATCTATCTATCTATCTATCTATCTATCTATCTATCTATCTATCTATCTATCTATCTATCTATCTATCTATCTATCTATCTATCTATCTATCTATCTATCTATCTATCTATCTATCTATCTATCTATTATCTATCTATCTATCTATCTATCTATCTATCTATCTATCTATCTATCTATCTATCTATCTATCTATCTATCTATCTATCTATCTATCTATCTATCTATCTATCTATCTATCTATCTATCTATCTATCTATCTATCTATCTATCTATCTATCTATCTATCTATCTATCTATCTATCTATCTATCTATCTATCTATCTATCTATCTATCTATCTATCTATCTATCTATCTATCTATCTATCTATCTATCTATCTATCTATCTATCTATCTATCTATCTATCTATCTATCTATCTATCTATCTATCTATCTATCTATCTATCTATCTATCTATCTATCTATCTATCTATCTATCTATCTATCTATCTATCTATCTATCTATCTATCTATCTATCTATCTATCTATCTATCTATCTATCTATCTATCTATCTATCTATCTATCTATCTATCTATCTATCTATCTATCTATCTATCTATCTATCTATCTATCTATCTATCTATCTATCTATCTATCTATCTATCTATCTATCTATCTATCTATCTATCTATCTATCTATCTATCTATCTATCTATCTATCTATCTATCTATCTATCTATCTATCTATCTATCTATCTATCTATCTATCTATCTATCTATCTATCTATCTATCTATCTATCTATCTATCTATCTATCTATCTATCTATCTATCTATCTATCTATCTATCTATCTATCTATCTATCTATCTATCTATCTATCTATCTATCTATCTATCTATCTATCTATCTATCTATCTATCTATCTATCTATCTATCTATCTATCTATCTATCTATCTATCTATCTATCTATCTATCTATCTATCTATCTATCTATCTATCTATCTATCTATCTATCTATCTATCTATCTATCTATCTATCTATCTATCTATCTATCTATCTATCTATCTATCTATCTATCTATCTATCTATCTATCTATCTATCTATCTATCTATCTATCTATCTATCTATCTATCTATCTATCTATCTATCTATCTATCTATCTATCTATCTATCTATCTATCTATCTATCTATCTATCTATCTATCTATCTATCTATCTATCTATCTATCTATCTATCTATCTATCTATCTATCTATCTATCTATCTATCTATCTATCTATCTATCTATCTATCTATCTATCTATCTATCTATCTATCTATCTATCTATCTATCTATCTATCTATCTATCTATCTATCTATCTATCTATCTATCTATCTATCTATCTATCTATCTATCTATCTATCTATCTATCTATCTATCTATCTATCTATCTATCTATCTATCTATCTATCTATCTATCTATCTATCTATCTATCTATCTATCTATCTATCTATCTATCTATCTATCTATCTATCTATCTATCTATCTATCTATCTATCTATCTATCTATCTATCTATCTATCTATCTATCTATCTATCTATCTATCTATCTATCTATCTATCTATCTATCTATCTATCTATCTATCTATCTATCTATCTATCTATCTATCTATCTATCTATCTATCTATCTATCTATCTATCTATCTATCTATCTATCTATCTATCTATCTATCTATCTATCTATCTATCTATCTATCTATCTATCTATCTATCTATCTATCTATCTATCTATCTATCTATCTATCTATCTATCTATCTATCTATCTATCTATCTATCTATCTATCTATCTATCTCTATCTATCTATCTATCTATCTATCTATCTATCTATCTATCTATCTATCTATCTATCTATCTATCTATCTATCTATCTATCTATCTATCTATCTATCTATCTATCTATCTATCTATCTATCTATCTATCTATCTATCTATCTATCTATTATCTATCTATCTATCTATCTATCTATCTATCTATCTATCTATCTATCTATCTATCTATCTATCTATCTATCTATCTATCTATCTATCTATCTATCTATCTATCTATCTATCTATCTATCTATCTATCTATCTATCTATCTATCTATCTATCTATCTATCTATCTATCTATCTATCTATCTATCTATCTATCTATCTATCTATCTATCTATCTATCTATCTATCTATCTATCTATCTATCTATCTATCTATCTATCTATCTATCTATCTATCTATCTATCTATCTATCTATCTATCTATCTATCTATCTATCTATCTATCTATCTATCTATCTATCTATCTATCTATCTATCTATCTATCTATCTATCTATCTATCTATCTATCTATCTATCTATCTATCTATCTATCTATCTATCTATCTATCTATCTATCTATCTATCTATCTATCTATCTATCTATCTATCTATCTATCTATCTATCTATCTATCTATCTATCTATCTATCTATCTATCTATCTATCTATCTATCTATCTATCTATCTATCTATCTATCTATCTATCTATCTATCTATCTATCTATCTATCTATCTATCTATCTATCTATCTATCTATCTATCTATCTATCTATCTATCTATCTATCTATCTATCTATCTATCTATCTATCTATCTATCTATCTATCTATCTATCTATCTATCTATCTATCTATCTATCTATCTATCTATCTATCTATCTATCTATCTATCTATCTATCTATCTATCTATCTATCTATCTATCTATCTATCTATCTATCTATCTATCTATCTATCTATCTATCTATCTATCTATCTATCTATCTATCTATCTATCTATCTATCTATCTATCTATCTATCTATCTATCTATCTATCTATCTATCTATCTATCTATCTATCTATCTATCTATCTATCTATCTATCTATCTATCTATCTATCTATCTATCTATCTATCTATCTATCTATCTATCTATCTATCTATCTATCTATCTATCTATCTATCTATCTATCTATCTATCTATCTATCTATCTATCTATCTATCTATCTATCTATCTATCTATCTATCTATCTATCTATCTATCTATCTATCTATCTATCTATCTATCTATCTATCTATCTATCTATCTATCTATCTATCTATCTATCTATCTATCTATCTATCTATCTATCTATCTATCTATCTATCTATCTATCTATCTATCTATCTATCTATCTATCTATCTATCTATCTATCTATCTATCTATCTATCTATCTATCTATCTATCTATCTATCTATCTATCTATCTATCTATCTATCTATCTATCTATCTATCTATCTATCTATCTATCTATCTATCTATCTATCTATCTATCTATCTATCTATCTATCTATCTATCTATCTATCTATCTATCTATCTATCTATCTATCTATCTATCTATCTATCTATCTATCTATCTATCTATCTATCTATCTATCTATCTATCTATCTATCTATCTATCTATCTATCTATCTATCTATCTATCTATCTATCTATCTATCTATCTATCTATCTATCTATCTATCTATCTATCTATCTATCTATCTATCTATCTATCTATCTATCTATCTATCTATCTATCTATCTATCTATCTATCTATCTATCTATCTATCTATCTATCTATCTATCTATCTATCTATCTATCTATCTATCTATCTATCTATCTATCTATCTATCTATCTATCTATCTATCTATCTATCTATCTATCTATCTATCTATCTATCTATCTATCTATCTATCTATCTATCTATCTATCTATCTATCTATCTATCTATCTATCTATCTATCTATCTATCTATCTATCTATCTATCTATCTATCTATCTATCTATCTATCTATCTATCTATCTATCTATCTATCTATCTATCTATCTATCTATCTATCTATCTATCTATCTATCTATCTATCTATCTATCTATCTATCTATCTATCTATCTATCTATCTATCTATCTATCTATCTATCTATCTATCTATCTATCTATCTATCTATCTATCTATCTATCTATCTATCTATCTATCTATCTATCTATCTATCTATCTATCTATCTATCTATCTATCTATCTATCTATCTATCTATCTATCTATCTATCTATCTATCTATCTATCTATCTATCTATCTATCTATCTATCTATCTATCTATCTATCTATCTATCTATCTATCTATCTATCTATCTATCTATCTATCTATCTATCTATCTATCTATCTATCTATCTATCTATCTATCTATCTATCTATTTCTATCTATCTATCTATCTATCTATCTATCTATCTATCTATCTATCTATCTATCTATCTATCTATCTATCTATCTATCTATCTATCTATCTATCTATCTATCTATCTATCTATCTATCTATCTATCTATCTATCTATCTATCTATCTATCTATCTATCTATCTATCTATCTATCTATCTATCTATCTATCTATCTATCTATCTATCTATCTATCTATCTATCTATCTATCTATCTATCTATCTATCTATCTATCTATCTATCTATCTATCTATCTATCTATCTATCTATCTATCTATCTATCTATCTATCTATCTATCTATCTATCTATCTATCTATCTATCTATCTATCTATCTATCTATCTATCTATCTATCTATCTATCTATCTATCTATCTATCTATCTATCTATCTATCTATCTATCTATCTATCTATCTATCTATCTATCTATCTATCTATCTATCTATCTATCTATCTATCTATCTATCTATCTATCTATCTATCTATCTATCTATCTATCTATCTATCTATCTATCTATCTATCTATCTATCTATCTATCTATCTATCTATCTATCTATCTATCTATCTATCTATCTATCTATCTATCTATCTATCTATCTATCTATCTATCTATCTATCTATCTATCTATCTATCTATCTATCTATCTATCTATCTATCTATCTATCTATCTATCTATCTATCTATCTATCTATCTATCTATCTATCTATCTATCTATCTATCTATCTATCTATCTATCTATCTATCTATCTATCTATCTATCTATCTATCTATCTATCTATCTATCTATCTATCTATCTATCTATCTATCTATCTATCTATCTATCTATCTATCTATCTATCTATCTATCTATCTATCTATCTATCTATCTATCTATCTATCTATCTATCTATCTATCTATCTATCTATCTATCTATCTATCTATCTATCTATCTATCTATCTATCTATCTATCTATCTATCTATCTATCTATCTATCTATCTATCTATCTATCTATCTATCTATCTATCTATCTATCTATCTATCTATCTATCTATCTATCTATCTATCTATCTATCTATCTATCTATCTATCTATCTATCTATCTATCTATCTATCTATCTATCTATCTATCTATCTATCTATCTATCTATCTATCTATCTATCTATCTATCTATCTATCTATCTATCTATCTATCTATCTATCTATCTATCTATCTATCTATCTATCTATCTATCTATCTATCTATCTATCTATCTATCTATCTATCTATCTATCTATCTATCTATCTATCTATCTATCTATCTATCTATCTATCTATCTATCTATCTATCTATCTATCTATCTATCTATCTATCTATCTATCTATCTATCTATCTATCTATCTATCTATCTATCTATCTATCTATCTATCT